>NW_020955708.1:104541-142150 GCF_003031625.1 Empidonax traillii
CCCGGGCCCGCGTCGCCGCTGTTATTGCTCAGCTTCCCCCGGACGTCAGCGCGGTCGCCACCGCTCCCCCCGCCGTGGCCGCGGGGCCCGCCCCCGGTTGCCGGGGCGATGCGCACGCCGGGCCCGCCCCGCGCGGGGCAATGGCGGCCGCGCCGCCGCTGCCGGCCCTCCCGCTCCTTCTCGCCCGAGGGCGGCCCCGGCGGGGACTTCCTCCCGCCCCTGAGGCGGGATGGGAGGAGGGGGCAGCCCCAGCCCGCGATGCTTGGGATTGGGGCTGCCCCCGGTGCTGACGGGGCTGCGCAGCGCTCGTCCTCTCGGGGCAGCGCGGGCCTGCTTGGGAGAAGGTGCTGAGGCCTTTGGAAGTCGGCGGCTGTGGGTCAGTCAGCAGAGGAAAACCCTAAATCCTGCCCACGATCGAGGGCTCAGTGCGGGGGAGAGCGGCCGTTCCCAGCCTGAACGGCGCGGACGCGCCGTGTCTCGATGGCATCAACCCACACTGAGTGGAGCAGCTGAGGGCATCGGGGTTTGACAAAATCGTGCCATACGGGGCTGATCCCAACCTGCTCCTGCAGAACAGCAGCCGGTGCTCTGGGTGCCGGTCTGTCCTCGGGGGAAAAGGAGCTTGTTCAGTGACCATTCCCGGTTTGTGGGGTACCCGCTTACAGGCTGCAGGGAGCAGCTGAGGACTGTTGAGAAGGAGTTGTCCTCTAGAGAGGGGACAACGCAAGGAAGGCAGGGTTTGAGCAGCAGTGAGACTTCCCTCATGAGCAGGAGCTGCCTGCAAACAGCGCAAGTGTTTCAGTCTGTCACCACCTACTTTGACAGACTGGTAGCTGGTATTTCCAGATGGAGGTGTGCCACCAAGGCAATGCAAAGTTTCAGGAAGCTTATGAACATCCTCATGTACGTTGCATCCTCCAGCTTAATTGGGGCAGAGAAAAAGAAGTCGTATGGGGGTTTTTTTGTCATTTTTTTTAACCTCCGAAATACTAGGTAGGAGTGATTTTGTTCTCCTTTAAAAAAAATACTTATTTTATGAAAAGCAAATAATACACATCTATGTATTATTTTGGATGATTATAGCAGACCATTATTTGAATCACATAACTCCACTTTCCAAATTGCGTTCATCACCATGCTTGATACTTTCCTCTCATTGCATAGGAGGTCTTTTGACTTGACTATTTACTTTCATCTAGACTCCAGAGAAGATCCATGACGGTAGAATGATGTTATTGAGTGTTAACAACATCACTAACAGGGAATGGAGAGCATTCTAGAATACTGCTTGCAGCATGAAATCACTGGAATGACTGACCTGTTCTGAGAACTGTAAACTGTCTCCTTTTGAAGCTTGAAGGGCTTTGTTGAGCTTTATAGTCAAAGGGACTTGTTTTATCTTAAAACCTTGTATGTTCTAGTATGACTAGCAAGCTAAGTAGAGGTATTCCTCAAATATGTTTTTAACTGCAGCATCGTAATAAAATCATTTGGTGATCCCACTTGTGCTCCTGTTGGGAATTTCATACAGCTATCTGGTGATGCATATAACAGGCAATGTATTTCTGGATTCAAACCGAGTATCACTAAGCTCCAGACCTGCAGATCCTGCCCAGAAGACTCTACTTCTCATCAAAGTTCCCGTGTAGTCTATGTCATTAAATTCTGCGATGATAAAAAGGGGTCTTTCCTCAGGAAAAGAGCAATTTATTGCTCTTCAAACAGAAATCTTAGGTGGAAGTCTCAGGCTCTTCTGCAGCTCTGCTGAACTCTTGCTTTCAATTACGAGGTAGGAGACTAGACACTGAAATAAGTACAACAGGAATACAACAGGTATTTTGTTCACAGGTAATACTTGGATATATCCATGGAAAGTGATGACGATAAGCAGTGCATTTTAAGTACCCAACCTAAAAATCCATTCTGTCTTTTGGTCCCCTAAGATATATGGGACTATATTCAGAAGTAATGAATATAGGACAGGTACTCCACAAGAAAACGAGTTTTGCAAGTATCTGAATCCAGTGTTTCAGATTGTCAGATTGTGTAAAAACAGTGTAGGGCAATAACTGGAATATGTTAATGTAACATTTGATCTGAGATACTAGAAGCACTCAGGAAAGACTCAAAAGAAAACAACCAAATCTAGTAGATCTTAAGGAATTTATTTTGAATACAAGTGTTGCAGGCTTATGCCATATCAAAGAGTTTCAAGAGGAACTAGATTTGTAATTTTTTTCTTCATTTCTTTTTCTATTCTGCTGTTTTGTTCTTTGGCATCAAGCTCTGTCTCAATTGTTTTTCTATGTACCATAATGTGTTGCACTTCTCAGTGCAACACAAAAACAATAACATTTTTTAAAAGTAACTAGAGATAGATGTTTTGCCAATTACTTTGCTTTCTCTCAGGTATCATATGGCCATGCTAATGTAGTCCAACATAGAATACAGATTCCTTCTCTTTGTACGTTACCTGAAGAACACAGTAATGGAAGTGTCTCTTGAAAGAGGCACATTAAGAATTACAAAAACTGTGACAACTGCAGAAAGAGAGTAAGTTTGAGGTGAAATTGAACCTGCTTTTTATTTCACTAGTGAAAGCTAGTATGAGCAGATCAGACAGAGTGGATGCTCGGAACTACAGGTGCTACAGCCACATCAGTGAGTGACAGTTTGTTGACCCGACTTTGTTTCAAATACAGAAAACAACAGAGACAGCGCAGCAAGCCACCAGAGGCCTCTACCCTGGTGCAGGTGGGATCTCCCTGCTCTGCTTTGAGTTAGCTTCTCTGTCTGTAGTGCTCTTTCTTCCTTTTGGGCTGTTAGTGTTGGCTGTGGTAGAGTCAGAGCTGTACCCTGTTTCATGCTGTTTTCCTGGACCTAATGGAAGCTGTTGTGCTGCTTCTGTGGCTTCCTCTATGCTGGACACCCTACAGCAGCAAGCCCAAGGTCCCATGAGAAGGCAGAGCTGTCCTTAGCAGTTGTGTCTGTCTCCAGGGAGCTTTCATCTTCAAAGCCTGAATACTTTATTTCCATGAGCTATGAGCCTCTTGTCCTTGGACAGGAATGCGGGAGTAAATGTGTTCTGCTTATATCAATAATAAGCTTAGATGGCACAGGATGGCAGTTTGTCTTCTGCTTTGCTTCAGCTGAGCACTGGGACCTACATTTTTCCATCGGTTGCTTCCTCACTTTTACCTCCTTAGTTTCTTTTGGTCCAACAGGGCATGTTGTTGATCCTTATGGTCCTTTCACCAAAGCTGCTGCCACAGCACCTGCAGCTTCCACTGATGTGTCAGAAGATGGTACAGCTGCAGGTAGGATGGTGTTCGTGTAGCTTTTACTAGAACTGCTCCTGCCTCACAAGAATCCACTGCACCAACAACATGGCTAGCATTGCTGGTTTTCTTTTTAATGATGCTCTCTGAATTCAAGGTGTTTTTTTGTTTGGTTGGTTTTTTTTGTTGTTGTTTGTGGTTTTTTGTTTTTGTTTTGTTTTTGTTTTGTGGTTTTTTTTGTTTGTTTGGGGTTTTTTTAACTTCTCTTCCCTCCTACAACTTTACTAAGTTGCTTCCTGACAGATCCAGAATAAAGGAATAAATCCCTCTCCCCTTTTTTTCCAAAACCAAACATCAATGCCATTCAAACTATTTGGAAAACTAATTTCTCTGCAGGATCCTTCCCTCTCTCTCTCTTTTTTCTTTTTTTTTTTTTTAATCATTGTTGTTCTTTAAAGTAAAAAAGTGTTTCCTGTAGAACATACCTCTAGCTTTCTCTCCTGAGGCACATGTGACTTAAAAGTTACCAGCAGCTTTGCCACAGCCTTACAAAGTCTGAAGTACACTTTTCAGTGACGTTTGGAAGGTCTGTAAGCAGGTGGAGAAATGTCAGATTCACTCTAGAAAGAGTGCATCAGCTTCAGATAACTATGATATCCTTTAGCAGGACAGTAATACTCATTTGTCACAATTTCAAGGCAGAGGAACCATGACTGTGAACTTTATCCCACGCACTGGTATAGTGCTCCCTGTGAACTAGATAAACGTTACTTCTTGCAGAATGGAAGTTTGAGACTCTGAGACACTGGATTCCTCTCCAGAGCTTCAAGAAATGCTTTGAACAAACCTGATTTAAAGGTGCAAGGTTTCAATGGCAATAGGAAGTTTTAAGAGTGGCAACAATTTTTATGCAAAAGGTAGTTATTGCTCCTGTAACTGGAGGCACTTTTTACCTCTAGAAGTGGATTTAGGTGCATTTTTTGTTCCCTTGCTGCAATGAGAAGTGGTCTTTCAACACCATATTGTCTGTCAATATGGACAATATAAATGGCATGACTATGGTAGGTAGCTGATAAAAACAAAATGTTGGCTTTTATCTCATATTAAAAATAAGCTAGAAATCAGGGCAAGTCTTCATGTGACAAAAGGAATTTACATGAGTGGGTGTGCCATGGCAATGTGAGTTCTTCAACCAAAGGTGGGAGTGTTATCTATCATCCATGCTGTTCAGGTGCAATTTCTCAATGAGAACATCAAAACTGACCCAACTTCTGTATGACTGGTGATTTTTATGCTCTACGGAACATTGTAACATACTTTAAGCTAATAAATAGGATAAGACCGTTGACTTAGAGGAACCTCAGAAAAAAAATTCAAAGCCTCAAGTGCCACACTTGGACAGAATAGCAGGTTAGGAAGAAAAAGCAATGAGAGAAAAAAGAACAACAGCATCCTTGCCGAGGAAGAGCAAGGTGCTCAAAGAAGCTGGTGTGGGAACAGCTTTTGATTCTGGAGAGAAGATAAAATATTGAGACATTAAACATCAGCTCCTAAGTAGGTGCGTTTACCAAGCAGAACACAGGTAATTTGTTCCATTGGATAATAATAGCAAAATCAATTGTAAGTAACAAGAACAGAACCCTTTTCTAGCTACATCTTATTTTTTACTTGTTAATAACAGTTTCTGCTTCTGGTGTCAGAATTTCTTGCTGGAGCAAGCAGAGAACTTTGGTCTTTATGCTTTCTTATTGTTAACCGTGAACTCAGCTGAGGCTGACAAATAAGCTGTAAACTTCTGCAGTAGTAATGATTCCAGGTGAAGTGGTGGACTCTGTGTCTGAACTAACATTAATTTGGAATGTCAGCCCCTGAGAGGTTTTCTCTGCCAAGCAGTGAAGTTTAGTTAGAGGTCTACAATCCCCAGGAAATTTCTCTTTGCAGGTTTACTCTTTACTTTTCTAAGAAGGAGGAAGAAGTAGAGGCAAAAAAAATACTAGTTACCTTCTACGTGATCACAAGAAAAGTAGAGCCACTGAATTACCAAAGTAACAAGCGACAGCACAAGAGCAAATTGGCTCAAATTGCACCAGAGGGGGTTTTAATTGTATATTAGGAAAAATTTCTTCACCGAAAGGGTTGTCAAGCAATGGAACAGGCTGCTCAGGGAAGTGGTTGAGTCACACTCCCTGCAGGTATTTGAAAGCTGTGTAGATGTGGCACTTAGGGACATGGCTTAGTGGTGAACTGGGCAGTTTGGGTAAATGGCTCAATAAACTCAAAGGTCTTTTTCAACCTGAAGGATTTGATGATTCTTTAAAATAATCCTGGAATTTTTCTTGTAGATATAAAGAATAGCAAGAAAGGTTACATCAGAAATAAACACAGAAGGGATTTTGTAGAGGAGTACCCAGTAACACACACAATTTTTTTTTATTAAAAATACAATTGCATAGAAAGTGAGCAGATTTCAATGAACTGGTGAAGAAGCTTAAACTGAGGAGCATCTGGCTGTTACTGTTGATTGTGAGTAACGATGTCACTTAAAAAGTAGTTAAGCTGAGTTTAAAATTGAAGAGGAGCTGTCTTTGAAAATAATAGAGTTCCTTAATGGTAGCCCTTTTATGATTCACACGTGCTCATTTGAAAATGTAAAAACACCTAGATGTTTACAGAGGTTGAGAGGGATTTTGTGCTCTGGGGAGTTGTCCCTCACTTTTTTTCCTCATTTGCACCATTTCTTTAAAGATACCTGTGGCATGGGATGTTTATTTGTGATGAAAAGCCTGTTCCATCAGGCCAGCACCCCTGGAGGCAGCCAAAGATTACCAGCCTGTCTGAAACTTCGGAGTCAGATAATTTTCTTATCTCTGTATTATTGTCTGCTGGTTTTCTTCTTCCAATAGTAATTAAAACCACACAAGAATCTGAGTCACAATTTCAAGTAGCTCTTCCACCCACCTGTAACACGAATAAGGAGGATTGCCCGGGTAGGGAGTTCTCAGTTTGAATTGCAATCTCTACACTGAAAGCAGTAATGCTGTTTAATGAGGTAAAATTCGCAGCAGTACAAAAGTAAGGGGCCACAGGATTGCTCTTGCTCAGGGTTTCTGCTGTGGGTGCTGACCCAGGACAAGACACCCTAGGTGCTCTTGAGTCAGGCAGACTATAAGCTAGACAAGTCTTGGTCGCTTGCCACTGATATTTTCTAGTTTTAGTGAATTATAGATATTTTAATAATTATCAGAAATTTTTATTAAATAGTCTAACATATGAAAAATTATTATAGTTACTGTTCAGAAAACAACTGTCAAGCAATATTCATCCTCCCAAAAAGGAGAATTTCATATAATGCATATACGTAGATTGCAAAGCAACCTTCTAGAAGTTATAAAGACATACAACAAAATATTTGGCTGCGACCTTACAGAAAATTTATTATTTTTAAAAAATTTTTTAGGTCCTTTCACTTTCAGACTGAATTTACCGAAACTCCAGTTTCCTAACCAAGTTTTTCAATGCCTCTCAGCACTTTGGAAACTGCTTTTACTCATATAAAGCTCTACACCTAAATAGGTGCACATTATCACAGACAGCTGAGGGTGATTGCATAAACAAACTGCTACGTGTTTAACATTCATATAGGCTTATGATCAGAATAGTCAGAAGCATATTTTGCATGTGCATTTCAGCATTTTCATACCTCCATGGCTTTATTTTCAAGTCATCCATTTCCTCCAAAAAGCAAAGCACATATTTATCACCAAGAATTAACTACATATCGAGCTTGCAGATTCAACACAAAGCTGCTTTTCAGCTGCCACAGCATTAAAAATAGTATCTGAAAAAATTACTTATGAAATACAATTTTCCATACATGAATAATTTAAATAGACAAATGAAATTTTATAAAACTATTCCCACCTCAAGTTGTATTTTGAGAGGACATATGAAATGTAAAGTTTTTTGAGCATATTAAAACACATGTAGAATATCAGCAAAAGCAGTGACGATTTTAAGAATAGAGTGGATGGTACATATCAGAATTGCTTGTGAAAACAAGCTGCATTTTCTGTATAACAGTTTTATTTCAAATGTTGTTTTTCTGACCTTAAAAGAATTACCCCTGACATCGGTAAGTAATTGTACAGCCTATTCTTACCTGAATTCTTCCTCACAGTTTTAAGAGACTGAGTTATTTCTTAGTGGCATGCTGATTTCTAGTCTTGCATAGGACTTAGCATTTTACAGATCTGAAAAACTCTTGCCTTGATGCCTGTAAAGTGGGAGCCAAGGAAAACATGCTCAGAGGTGGTGCATGGGGAGGAAGAGATAAGTGGAAAACAGCAGTACGTTAGCAGTACTCAGTGGTAGTCCTGTAAGGCCCATCACATTACTGTGTAGATGGGAAGGGAAAACACTCAGTAGGGAAGGAGAATGTGCAGAAATGAAAAGCAGACACAGCGATAAAACCTGTTTGAGAATCTCTGGCTAAACTGAGTGCAGAGTCTCATAAAGCTTGCCTCAGAAGTTACTTTGTTGTGACCAGAAAATAGCTCTTCTGCCTTTAAATGGTGGGGAAACTCACCATTGTTTTATATAAACGACCAGCTTCTCAGTTTGTTCAGGGATAACTAAGTTCAGCACATGTGGCATCATGAATAAGTCAGACAAAAGTAAGACTGAACTTGTAGAATACAACTATTAGGATAATCATCAGAGTGGGGAATATACCAGGCAATTTAAGACTTAGTTTATCAGGTTTCATAATTTAATTTTTGTAACCTTTTCTTAGGCACAGCTTTCACACATAGATTGATATTCAAGAGATATACTGACTTTATGTGATACGAATTAATTCACCAGCTCTGCAAAATAAGACATTGAGTTTTGTCACATAATGGCTACTCATATAATGGCCTCACCTACTATAGTAAGGCAAGGAAAAGATTACTAGTAGTTTTAGAGTGGATGGGCATAATGATCCCCTTGTGCTTAAAGAGGACAAAATGATGAAAGAAAATTGTAACTGTTACAATGAGCAATGTAGCTATTAGAATTGAAGCACGGTTCTTTTCTACGTGATGTAAACCGTCTAAACATTATTATATGTATTCTGAAAATGTTACTGCATATTATATAATTCTGCATTGTTAGGTGTGTCTTTTCACAGAACTGACCACGTGGAAGTTGTTTACAGTGACTAAGGAACAGATGGTGGAGTCTAAGGCTCATCAGTCATCCCCAGTTAAGGGCCAGTTTAAAGTATAGTTTGAGGACTTCAAAAAAAGGTTCATAAAAGTGCAATTCAGACTCAACAGCATAGGTAGTATCCCACATTTTAGTTAGATCCAGCTGTATCTGAGAACTGCTGCAAACTATCCCATAGCATATTTCCTGTCAAAATAGCTGGAGACCCTGGATCTTGAAGGTCTATTGCAAAAACATTTTAAAGACCATTACTTGTTTTACTGCATTCCTTATTTTAAACTCTCCCAAAGAATTACTAATAATATAACGTGGAGCAATTAGGCACAGTTCAATGTGCAAGTATGAACTGAAACAGAAGTTCTCTTATTATTTGAAGAATACACTCTGTCTTCTCAAAAGTCACAGCTCTTACTAAATATAGACTTTTATTTTAAAAATCTATAAATAGATGCCAATGCAATTCATCAGTTGAGCAAGACCTATAAGGAATTGGGAACCACCCGTTGCTTAGAGATGTGAAATGTCTGCTTTATTTGTTTCAAATGGAAGTTTTTTAAAAAGTAAGCTCTTAGTATGTGGCTAAATGAGATTACAGGGGCAAGAAAAAATTGCTTCAAATTCTGCAAAAGGACTTGAACTGCTGGACTCTATCAATCTCATGGGATGCTGTAAGGTTCATCTAATAAAGAATGAATGTGAAGTATTATCTCCCATTACAAGTTTACCTGAATACAATAATACCACAGTTCCTACAAACACAATACACACATTTCTGATGTCATATACCTAATTGAAAGTAATGGCATAATACAGTATTCATAGGGCACCTGTTAAATAACTTGAGAATGACAGATGATGAAAAGTAGCCATCAATCATCATTAATAGAATGTTTTGGGGCCCCTGGAAGGATGGAGGATACAACAGACTCCTTGATAATCCAGATATCAAGCATTAATGAACGCCTGCAGAGAAACAGACAGTGAGGATGAGATAGTCACGCAGCGTGATTTGCATAAGCTGGAAAACTGAGCCCATTTGAACAAAATATAGTTTTGTAGAATTAAAAGTAGGCTGTCTCTTCCAAAGGATAGACTGTATCCTGGAAAATACGAGTTCTGGAAAAGCCCTAGATGTCATGTCACAGTCAAGAAGCAATTTAATGCAAGCTTCCCCTGTGATAGTATGACAAAAAGGGTGAATGCAGTCTTTGAGTATGCATGTAGGAGAGTAGCAAGCAGCAGTCTGGAGGAGCATATTCCAATGTCATATACAGTCATAAATTATGCCCACTGCTAAACAACCATGTTTTGAAAAAAAGTCTGTTGACAAACCAATTGCCAGTTCTCCAGTCTGGGAAATACCCTTACAAGGGGACGCTGTCTTTCATACAGAGTTGATTTGCTGCACTTTATGCATACCTAAAGATGAAAAAAAACCCCTAAAACTGAAAACCACCGGAAAACCCAAACCAAACTGAAGAATGCCAGGCTTTAAAGGTTAACAGCAATGACGATTCCTGGAAGAATCAAATATTAGAAAACAAGGGCAAACAAGTTCAATTTAGAATTAGGGTACAATTTCTAAAACAGCAAATATGATTTAACCATTTGAATAAGTTGCAAAGTAAACCCATGGATTTTCCATTATCCACCTTCAAATAAAGACACTTAAGTTTTTCTGGCAAATATTTTATGGTAAGTTGAGTTAGCTATTGAATTCAACACAAAGATTAGCTGATGAAATCTACCATCTTGCACTATGTAGTGTTAGGTCAGGTTATCTAGCTGTTGATTAATAACTTGATTTTAAGGTTACTGGTAACACTTTCATGCATTTATCTACCTATTCAATGGTTGTATGAATAGATTAAAAGGAGAGAAGGAAGTCTGGAAATGAAATTCCAAAAAGAGTGAGTGTAAATTACTTCTGGAGATAATACAGGGAAAAATGGGTTAAAGAGCAAACCAATGGGCAAAACCCAGGTGTTTTCTTCAATGAATGTATAACTCCCATGAAGTGAAGCTACATGTAGCAACAGCTATATATGTAATTGTTTACTTTGTGTCTTACTACTTAATGGCCAAGTTCCTTAATCAACCTTAGCTTCTGAAGATCAATGAGCAATCTTCAAGTTGAGGGAGCCACATAAACCTAAACGCCGGCTACAGTTCAGAGCTGAAACATGACATTGCTTTTCTTTCACAATGAACTTTCCACCTCCAGCTTAGTACATTACTTGGCTCCAGCTGTTACTAGAAGTTATATGCTGGATTCCAGAAGTAATCCAAGAGGGTTGCTGCTATACTGGATCAGTTCAGATACTGGCCAAAGCAGAGGTTATCCTTGAACTCACAGCAGCAGACAGGATAAATGTCCTCCTCTGCACCTAATTCACTCAGGTGTTACTGGAACAGATGTTGTTCAGGTATTACTAAGTTTAATTCAAGATTGACTTCCTTATCTATCAGAAATGGATCAGCACCCACCTAAAAGCAGTTACATGCTGTTTTGGGTTTGGCTTTCTTTACCGGTCACAGTTAATGACATTGCTAGCCCAGTACCTTCTGTGCATTCTCTGTAGTTTATTTTTCCAGAATCAGATGTTTATTCAGAGTATAAGAAATAACTGTAATTTTCATACTCTTCCTTGAAATTCTAATGATGCAGCAATTTCTTTCTTCCTTAAGTCTCCCTTCCATTACATTATCTGAAATGCCACTGTTTCAATTTTTTATTCACTTACTCCCGACCCAATAAACTTACCTGTTTCTCTGACTCTGTCCATGCATTCTTCACTGCCTGCTTGTTCTGAATGGGTCACTTTTGTTGTTTTCCTCCACATCTACCTTCACTCCTAGCCATCCTATTTAGAGTACCTTGACTCCTTATTTCTCTGCAGTTTAGGGAAATATGGAAATGGGTAGGGACAAAATTTTGTTAACTCTATCTGAGAAAAAGCTTTAGGTAAACTTTTATTAAATTCTACTTCTGTATCAGCTAATGCACATCTTATTCTCACATCTGTTCTTTGAATAAGATCTCAGATTAAACAATGGGAGGTACATTCTAGACATATTTCTAAGGTAAAATAAACACCAGTATTTCAGTACTTTTCTTGTTCTGCATTTTAATAGTATCTACATATGTGTTCCATTACCAAGACCTAAGTGCTAAGATAATATGTATCTTTTATTTCCTCACTGCTCAAGGCAAACTTCTGCACTCCCCTGTTATATCTTCAATGACAGAGCTTTATTACCAGTCAATAAAATGCACTGCGTTAAACCCCACATTATTTAGCATATTGAATGTGACATTATGACTACAGTAAATAAAAGGTTTTGAAAAACTTCTTCACTGGTCACAGATGAGAATTTAAAATGACTCCATAAGCCCTTATGCTGCAATGCCATCACACTTATTTCAGAAGATTCAACCAATATGTAAAATGGTCTGTAATGGATTTGGATGCTCTTCAGCTCTCCTGCAGGTTAAGCTTCAATAAAAGGAGTAATTAGATGCATTTAACATCTGCTACAAAGCCACCAACATGATTTTTTGAAGCTTTATACCAAGATTCATAGTTGTATTCCCGATCTGTTTCCAAGTTAATTAAACTGAGGTGGAAAAGAAACTAGCCATTTACAAGTGAAATGTGTTTTGTAACTTCTTTTAGTGAAAATACTGCTCCTTTCACATCTCTTTTGAATGAGTGTAACATTGCCCCTGCTGAAAGGCTCTGATATCGTTGCTATTATGATGGATCAGTTTCTACATATAAATGCAAGCAGCCACAACGATAAGGGTACTTCTAGACACCTGAATGATGATACCTCACATTTTTTGCTTGAAGCAGTAAAAACACTGACGTGAAATCGCAGAGAGGCGTGCATGTTCCATATATACCCAGCTGCCTTATTTTTAGCAAACTACCACAAGATCAGGACTGAGGCCGTTGGCTTGCCTTTGACTGATTAATGAACATGCACTTAATGATCATCCTCAAACCTGCCCTCTGCCACAGCAAAATGAACATACTGTTTCAACTTCTGCAATAGGAAGCAACACAGACCAACCAGATATTCAATTAAGAGCTTTAATCAATGCACTGACAGTAGAGAATATGGTATTCTGAATTCCCCCCAGAAGATAAAAAAATACTTTAGTATTTTACAAATTTATAAAATTTAAAGTTTTCTCTTATATATAATATACAAATGTTTTTCACTACATGGTTATGGTTACAAAGCCAGCAATGAATATTCATACACTTGGAACTGACTGGCTCAGGGGTGGAAACACAGCCCCACCATTTGCCATGGGCACTGCACTGGAAAAGAGTGAGTCTTACAGTTCATTGATGACATCACTGTATGGGGAAACATGGTAGACAAAGTTTTTAAGAAAGGGTAGAAGATAATCCAGATTCTCCTGAAAGCTGGTTTTGCCATTAAACAAAATAAGGTCAAAGGAACTGCCCAGGAAATTCAGTTTCTAGGAGTAAAGTTGCAAGATGGACATCCCCACACTCCAACAGAGGTGATTAACAAAATAGCAGCTATGTCCCCACCAACTAGCAAGAAGGAAATACAGGCTTTCTTAGGTGCTTTTGGAGAATGCATATCCCAGAGTACAGTCAGATTGTAAGTCCTCTCTACCTTGTGACATGGAAGAATGACTTCAAGTGTAAAAAATATGCTCTACACTGCAGCCAGGGGAGAAGGGTCCTTTCTGGAGCCTCTGGCAAAAACTGCCTGGGGAGATCTGAGGAGAACCTCTGGGATTGTGGAGTCAGGGATACAAAGGATCTGAGGCCTGTTATACATCTAAACTGAAAAAGAGACACTGGCAGCTTATGAAGGGGTTTGAGCTGCCTCAGAAGTGACTGGCGCTGAAGCACACTTCCTCCTTGGGCCCCAACTACCACCGCTGAGCGGGATGTCCAAAGGAAAAATTCCTTCCACACATCATGCCACTGATGCTGTATGAATTAAGTGGATCACTCATCACACAGCGAGCAGGAAATCCTAATCACTGAGAGATCTTGTAGATCATCATGAACTGGTCTGAAGGTGAGAATTTTAGACTCTCATATGAAGAGGAAGAAGAGCAACTGACATGTGCTGAGGAGGCCGCACCAGATAATCAGCTACCAGAAAATGAAAAGCTGTAAGTTCTCTTTGCTGACAGCTCCTGTCCTATTATAGGGACAAACTGAAAATGGAAAGCTGGCGTATGGAGCCCTATGTGGCAAGTCACAGAAGCTACCAAGGGACAAGGTGAATCAAATCAGATCCAGCTGCAGAGCTGAAAGCTGTCCAGCTGGCTTTAGATGTTGCTGAAATAGAGAGAAGTGGCCAACATTCTACCTCTACACTGACTCGTGGATGTCAGTAAGTGCTCTGTGGGGGTGGCTGGACTGATGGAAAAAGGCCAATTGGCAGCACAGAGGGAAACCCATCTGGGCTGCTGAAGTGTGGCAAGACATCACTGCCTGGGTGGAGAAGTTGACCATGAAAGTTCGTCGTGTAGATGCACATGTACTCAAGAGTCGGGCTAACAAGGAGCATCATAACAACAAACAGGCTAAAGTGTCTCAGATACATCTGGACTGGTAATTTAAGGGTGAATTATTTCTGATTCGGTGGTCCCATGACGCCTCAGGTCATCAGGAAAGAGATGCAACAATATTCATACCATCACATTATCATGGGGGGCATGGGCTTGACAGGGAAAAAAGCCGTGGACTGGAAGGGGAAGGGTGTATGCTCTTGCCCTGCTGCTGGAGGGAGGGGCAGCTGTTTTTCAGAAGCCTAGCCATGGGTGATGGTCACTGCCAGGGCTGCCACAGCCTGGAGTGGATTGGAAGAGCTTGGTGGCAACAATCCCCCAAAGTCCCAGACGCCGTAAGCCCGGAGTCACCACTCTGCTGCCATCACCAGAGTCAGTGTTTTCGGCAGCACCACACCTCCATTTGGACAAAATAGTTTTCCAGGTTTTGCTTTGCCTCTGTTCTCTGTTGTTTTCTGGCTGGGGGAGGGCATTGGATCGCAGAACCTCATTTGCAATATTCTTTCTCTTTGTTCTACTGAGCCCAGTGGTCCAGCGTGGGAGCCCCCCTCCCTTTGTTGACTTAACTGTTTTCATTTATATCTTTGCAGTGACTGCTATTTCCTTAAGTAATTTGTTATTTTTTTATTTATATCTCTTCATATTGTCTCTTCATTATTGGAAGGGGTGGGGAGAGGTTAACACAAAAGAGGAGTGACCTGTTTGGAGTCTCAGTCCTCTGGTAGCTGACCAAAGCTGTCACAGCTACCAAATATATAACACATTTTTATGTTACAACTGTTCCTTCTTTTAGAATTACATATTCCCTGAGCTGTCCTCCTTAAAAACCAGAAAAGTCTAATAAATTCAAAAGTATAATGAATATGGTTGCTCATGACAGTGGTAAATGCTGAAGAAAATAATTCAGAACATCTATTTATCCATCAGATTGCTAAATTAAATAGATTTCTCACGTGAACTATATTAACATGAATGTTTTGAGTGCTAAACTTCAAAACAAGATTGAACAATACAGACCAATAAACCTCCATGCTTTGAAAAAGATGACAGGAGAGAAAACAATCCTTACAGACAAAAACAACAACAAAAAAAGAAATTAAGGTATTAGTTATTGAAATTTATCCAGAAAAGACTAATGCTCAGAATATGATTTGTGTTTTAGCCCAGAGAGGTAATATATAGAAGTCCTACAAGAAAAAGAGAGAGACATGTAGTGACAGAACTAGGGGAAATGGCTTCAAACTGAAAGAGAGGTGGTTTACCTTAGATATTAGAAAGAAATTCTTTACTCTGAGGGTGGTGAGGCACTGGAACAAGTTGCCTAGAGAAGTTGCCTCAACCCTGGAAGTGTTTAAGGCCAGGCTGGATGGAGCTCTGAGCAACCTGGTCTAATGGAAGGTGTCCCTGCCTATGGCAAGTGGGTTGGAACTAGATGTTCTTTAAGGTCCCTTTTAACCCAAGCCATTCTATGATTGTATGATTCTATGGTAAGTCTTCTGTATTATCTGATACCCTAGTAGCCATGGTAGGCTTTTGGTTATCACCATTACCATCTCTATTTGCCATATTCTATCACTTCCTGAGGCAGGTTTGTCTCAGTCACGTAATAAATAACTCTTTTCGCAAGGACAGAAGGCTTGCTGGAAAAAACCCCCACAGAGCAGTTCAGTAACTTTTGGGGAGAAATCTGGGGAACATTTGAGGAGCACTTTACTTGTGCACAGTTGAAATTACTACTGAAAAAAAGAAACATTGAAGAATAGAGAGGGGTGCAAGATATAAAAAGTTTTAATTAAAAAAAGAACCAACTTGCTGAATGTTTTGCCATCTCACTGCAGGACACTCTTCCTCAGCTGGATCAACCTGCTTGAATGTCTAAAGTCCTTCAAGGAAGGAGATAGTCAGAATGCATAGGAGAAACCAAAACCCACATCTTGCAGCCAGACAAACAGTAGCAACTGACCCAGTTTATTTTGTGGTACCGACTTAAACAGGGACTCTGTTCTCCTTGGCCCACTTTTTCATGATGCGGACAATGTATTCTACTTGAGAATTACCAGTGCTCTTCAGAAGATGCAGTACTTCCCGCAGAGTCTCTCTACAAAGGTGGAAAACAAAGATTTAAATTAGGCTAAGACTCAACTGATAAAATAAACTACAATAAACAAGTAAACTATTTTGCAAAACATGGTTCCTCCTAGACAGAGAGGTCTGTTCATCTGCAGGGCAGGAAAAAGTTAAAATGCACAGTTGATGAGATCCCAGGGACAAAAAACAACCAACCAAACAAAAAAGTCTTCTATGTAATTGTAAGGAAATGAAAAGTTAAAAAAAAAACAGCAAAATGTAATCAGTTTAGACCTTAGTGTGTGCATGTGTATTTATAAATCTTTACTCTTGCAAAAGAGTTCCCCAGAACAAAGCAAACTTTCTTTTTTTTTTTTTTTAAATCTTTACTGTTATTTGCTGGTCTTTAGTATGGCAACATCTAGCTTAATACTGCCAAAGCACCTTACACATAAACACAAATAACAGGGAAATTAACATTATCAATAGGATAAACCAGTATTCTGCAGTTAGCCAGCTAGTTTGCAGTAAGAACTTGTTTGCATATTTTGAAAAACAGAGTTGTATGTATTTTACTGCATCTGCTGCAAGTGATTGCTAAAAGGACACTTGTAAGGTGCAATAGTTAATGAGGTTATTTCAGCAGAGAAGTGAATAGAAGGAAGGTGTAAAAGCCAAGATACACACCTGTCAGTCACATAGGAAACAGCAACTTTGGCCAGAGGACGATGGCCATCTGGCATCACAGCCGAATATGCACAAGGGAGCAGTTCTTAAATACAGTCTCACTACTCTCTCTCATTCTCCCATCCAGTGAAATGGGCCGACACCAAAATTATCAGTAACATGGATGATTACCTCTTTTAATCTTTCATCAAGTAAGTATGTTTGTCTCACATGGACAGTATCTTCAGAAAGCAAATTTTAGTGAAAACAGTCTCATCTACTCATTCTTTGGAGAAATCGTGTCCTTCTTACAGTGCTGAATAAACATTTCCTTAGTTCTGTTCTATGAACTCTAAAATGTCATGTGACAGTCTTCCATTCTTATGTCATCAACATAAAGTAAGGTTGTTTTCCCCCAGCTCATAAACATACTACTACATTTATAACTTTTCTTAGTATGATCACTAATGTATTTTGGTGTCTTATGGTTCACAGCATTTGATTATAAGTTATTCTTCACCATAAACTGTTGTGGAAGATACACTTCAAACTGAAGACTGCATATGGAACCACTGGCCAGAGCCTCTATTCTCTGAAAGGTCAATAACGAATTGGAAAAAGATATGGAGTCCCAAAGCTAAGATTATGATTGTAGCTTACAGCTAACTGAAAACAGGAAAAGAGAAAAACAAATATAAAGACAACACAAAATACTCACTTTGCTTCTCGGCCAGCTAAGATCATTTGAAATACACCCACACATGCACCTCTCTTGCCTTCCCAGTATTCAGGATTATTGTCCAGTCTCTCCAGAACATCAAACGCTTTGGCTGAATAGTAAAATTGACCCATCTGCACAGAAAGGGAAACATTATTCCTGACTGTATGACCATCTTTTGGAAGGGGATTAAAAACACTGAGCTCAGTTTTCTGAAATCAGCAGTTAAGTCATAGAAGCAATGCTCATTTTCCTGTTTTTCTGCAGGCATCAAGTGATACAAAACAGGGACATTTCAGTTCTACAGAGGAGGTATTATAACATCTTTTTTGAGGTGCCCTTATCTAGTGTCATACCAACTATACCAAAGCCCTTGACCAAATATCAACCTCAAACTAGTCCAAACATTTGAAAATAGAACTACATTTCCTCATGTAGAGATGGTCACATATTTATATGCCTAGTGGGTTTAACTTAGGAGTTAAATTCTTTTTTCACTGTTACAGTACAGTACAAAAGAAGATTCAGTGACTCTATAATCCAAAATTTTTCTTAGCATAGGAAAATCTAGTGTGTACTCTAACTTTTCTGCCTACTTGTGATTGGGAACCATAAGCAAGTTGCTTGGCAACAGTCAGTGCAAAAGGAGTGACCATATTAACTGTGGATTTTGAAGTCAGCTCATGGGCTGTATCTATGACTGTGAGTGTTCTCCACTTGGGCAAGCCTGAATAGCAATGCTGTTTGTGAGTGGCATCTTCCCATGAGAGAGCACAGAATGTGGACTGAGCGTAACCTCCTATCCTTTGGTAGCTGGAAGCCTGCATTTGCAGAGAAAAAAGGGTAGGCTGGGGGAGTTACATTTGGAAACTTTAGTCAGAGAAACATGGGTACTACAGAATGAGTAATAATTCTCTTTGCTTCACATAAAAGTTTATCTGAATCACTGGTGACTGGAAAGCACTGTGGATGGGAATAAAGATAGTGAGTATAAATGGTATCAGATGTGTCAGCTAAAAAGAAAAAAGTGATACTGATCTATCCAAATTAGTATCTGATCTAGTTCCACTAAGCAGATACAGCTTTAATGTCCTCCTTCTATCTGACATTCAAGAAGGAAATGCTCACCCCAAGTCACGTGCTGTTCCCTATATGGACAAGATGGGCAGTTGCATAAAAAGCATCAAGAAATTAGCCAAAAGTCCTGCATCTCAGATTCCTCACTAAACAACTTCTGTCAGCACAGCAATGGGGCATTCGGCTACACCTAGTCTAAGGACACTGTTGACCTTGCTGCATCCATGCTCGCTCTGCTTTCTGTTGAGCAAAGCCTAGTGCAACCGCCTTCTTAAGTGACATTTCTGGTGCTGTGGACCTATGATATAATGTAATGTTTCAGAAACAACTGAAAAATGCTACATAAACTCAAACAACATGGACCTTGCTATTTAGTGGAAGAGGTACAAGCAGCTGCTAGTGTAGAAAGACAAACTGTAACACCATAGTAAAAATTTTTGAAATTGAATTCCTTGGCCTTTGGAGCAGACATTTATGGCTACATGTAGACACGTAATTAGGCTGAAAAATTTAGTCCTGTAAGTGCAGTTTTTCAGAGCTCTAGATAAATCCAAAATGTAGAGCTGCTTCTCCTCTTGCGTACAATAAGGTTTTGAGAAGAATTTAGACAAAGCAACCAACTGATTTAAGTAAGACTTTAAATGGTCTGGAGAGAGATTTTACATGATGTCTGTTTTCCAACTTGCTTTCACAAATTGCAGCTATGGGAAACACCAGAGGCATAGCAACAAGACTTTTAGGGTGCGATGGTGGACTGAGGACTTGAAAGACGTGCAAGAGATAATTCTCTCAGTTTTAGAATAAGGCTTTTGAGATCACAAAGAGTACCTCCTATTGCCATTACAAGCTTTTAGGAAAACAAGACTGTCCCAGAAAAAAAAAAGCAGCATGAGGCTCCTTGCCCAACCTCTGCTAAATTTTTTTCCTTAAAAGTTTTTTGTCATTTCTACCTCTAATGAATCCCTAGTAGAGAAGAAACTGTTATTATTGATAGCTCAAGCATGCAGTAATTTATCAATGTTTTAATCAATGGGTTGTCTATCAAAAGGCCTGTAGGTTTAAATATTGACTAACTCTTGCCAACTCATCCACATTATTTGACATCCCGCTGTTATAAAAGAAAGTTCACTAGTGATGACAATGATAAAAAGTATCCAAAAAATGACTATTGGTACAATCACCGAATTAACATGTCACACACCAAGCTCTGAAGAGAAAACTCACTTTGTAGCAATCATTTGCAATGAGCTGCAATAGGTTAAAGGAGTCCCCTGAGGTTTCCATCTTCAGATAGAGTTTCCAGGCCAACTGTGGTTTCTTATTCATAATATCTGCAATAACAAGAAAAAGCTGAAATTGTGAAAAGAATATGCCACACACAATACCCAATGGAAGGTGGAATAGATGTCCCTGTATTTCTTTGCTTAATGTAAATGCATGCCTTAGCATGAGCATGAGTCTAGGAAGCCTTATCTTCTGCCTTACTAGTGATAACAGCCAATTCATCAGAGAATACCAATGTCAAGAGGAATAATTATGGTGTTTACATCTCAATTTATATTTCACAGCAATAAGAACAACTCTTATGATTTCAGGTGTGATAAAGGAACAGAACAGAATGCCTTAGAGAAATTTTTTTATGCAAAACAATGCATTCAAGCAGTGTTTGGGCAATACTCTCAGGCACATGGTGTGACTCTTGGGGACAGTCCTGTACAGGGCTAAGAGCTGTATTCAATGATACTTGTGGGTCCCTTTCAACTCAGTATATTCTGTGATTTTGTGAAAGATCACGTTAAGAGATGTTTACTACATCTGCAGTATGGCATAACATCCCAAAATCTACATATTTATATTCCAGGTATAACTACTCAAAATTGTTTGATTTGGAACATTTTTGTATTGAGGCACTGTAAGGAAAACAAATTAGGTTAGGGAGTCTCAGACTTGAGTCATTAGAAAAGTCCACCACTTCTACACTATTTTGTATGTGGCATTGTAGCTGTATCTGTACTGAGATGTACTCTGCAATATCTTAAAAATTGGTTCAGAAAAAGTAAATAAGATTTGCTAGAGAATAATAAACACAGCAAAAGTTTCCTGCATTCAAGGAAAGAACGAAGAGGTTTTGGAAGAAAAAAGCATGCTAGAGATTATAAAGGATATCCCTCAGGCACAGGAGTTTGGACAACATGTAGAGTAATATGGTAGGAAGCAAAATACCACATATGCTTGCCTGATTTTTCTCTTCTGTAGACATCTAACACTGGCCACCCTTGGAGGCAGACAGACCCCTGGGCCTGGCCCAGTATGAATGCTTCTATTTTGTGTTTGAACATATTATAGCTGTAACACAGTATTTTAAGACAGAAAGCCTTCACTCAAGCAATTGAGTAGACAATTGAGAAGAAAGAGGGTCACTGGCCAGGACAAAGCTGCACTGACAGTAGTGTAACAGCATTGCACTGAAGCAGTAATTGCTTATAAAAGCCAAATGTATGAAGGTGCAATAACCACCCACACTATAACTAGTGCAATCAGCTTTTCACTTTCATAGTCCAGAATCCACCTACAACATTAAATTCAATTAGGAAAGTGGATTGCCAGGACTGACGCAATAGAGGAGGATCTGTATTCTGCAACGTTGAGAGTAAAGTGACTCACAGCAGCGAGCTAGCCATCTAAGGTAAACAAAATCACTCTTTATCTTCTCACTCTGGATCAAAAGGAACACCTGCAGGAAGAAGGAAAACAGAAGATTATACATGCATGTACTTTTAAACAAACAGAAGGCAAACAAACCTACCTCGTTTCAACACGCAGCTTAGGCTTAAGCCACTCAAACAACTGCTTTGTGAGAAGAGTTTGGGTATGCAAGTGCAGTGTAGGGACATCCCTACTCTGTGTGGGGTAGGTGGAGGATTCACACAGTGCCCTGCTTGTCAAGGGACTTGTGCAGCTTCAGAGTGCCAAGCTGAGCAGAGGGTGCAGCCTGCTCTGAACAAGTGCCAGCGGGCGGCCATGCAACACAAACAGCACAAAGGAACACTGGGCCTGTGGGAAAAGCTATTTGGAATGTGTATGTTTAGAAGGCGATGCAAGCAATTACATTAGCATCTTCTTGAAATACCAGAAGTTTCACATATAGATGAGCCTTTCCTCCCCACACATGTCAGAGATCATTCCAGGTCAGCAACAAGCCATTTCTAACCATTTTGGTTTCAGTAAGCGTCTGAGGCAAAGCATTCATCTTTTGTAACTTATCGTACAAATACAGGTTTATTACATTCTACATCTAAAGGGATGTGTGGGGGGAAGTTATAAATTTTAAAATGTACTCTGGTTTTGCTCACAGAAAAAATGAGCTATTTATGCGTCTCTCTAGTATATTTGTAACTATACTGGATGCTACTGGCAAAACTCAGAAGACCTTTATAGGAGCAGATGTATGTACTGGAACAGTGAGTTCCACAAATTACTAACATTTGTATTGCTTAAACATTGCTGAACCCCTAATTTTGGGGGAAGGGAGAAGGATTAATAGGGAAGAGATTTAAAAAAAGCAGCATTATCACTGTAGGTAGCACTTTATCATAGGTTTTATTTCATTATGTCCAGGGAGGTATGCTTTTATATAACTTAATAAGTGCTATATGTGGAGTTGTTCTACAAGTTTATGAGACACTGGGGAAGGCTGATCTTTATACGGAAGTGTCATCACAACCAGAGATCAGATATGAGGCCAGATGAATCAATTTAACTACATAATTCTGTTATTTGAATGCATCAGCTATATTACACAAGTTTCTATAGAACAACTTCTAAAAAACATAAAAATGTATACTAACAGCAGCTTACACCTTTGTGTTCCTTTGTTGCTGGGCTGCTACTAAAACTTACTTATGGTATTATAATTTTTATGAAGTCTAAGGAATCAGCATAGCCCACTAGCATAGTTTTGAAGGATTTTCATTAAGCTAAGTGAATTGAAAGCTTGGTGAATTCAAATATCTATCCATTTCCCTGACAGTCTCGGAATATTTTTCCTAAAGATAGATGAAATTTCAGGTGACAGAAATTAAGGGGTAAGGGTGCTGGGTGGGGTGGTCAGGACAGGGGGGGAGACAGATTGTAAAACCAGGAAGGTTTTGTTATTGACAAACCTAAAGAGTTAAAAAGTTAGAGAGACAGGAAAAACAGAACAAAAACATAAACCCCAAACCAACCAAATCTAAATGATTCACTTTAGGCTACGTGGTGTGGGATTTTTTTTTTGTGGCTTGTCTTCTTTCTGGTCTTGTGGAAAATGTTGCTTCCATCTTCATAATAACTATTTGCTTTTGCATATTTTAGTTGTAATTAAGTTTCTGCTGTACAGACATAAAAAAGTACTGGGTATAGAAGTTAATCTCTTCCAGCTGCATCTGGATGCTGCTGAATAAGATAGTGAGCACTTCCTCTTTTCCTCCCACATCTCCCAGAGGAAGATTTTTTTTTAAAACACAAATTTCTAGGGACACCTAGAAGCTTTTAACTATTCAGTGTCTTTTACTCAGCATGCCCTACTCAGTCTGAACAAAGAGTGCCTGGGATCCCAGACAAAGCGTAGGAAATCTGATTAAGAGGCCATTCTTTGATCAATTAGAGGTAGCTGCAAGCACTCTTGTGATGCATCACAAGCAGCATGACTCCTCATATACCTCACATTACAAGATTAGCAAGATAATCTTTTCTGAATAGTATTCACTGAGAGTTTCAGTTCCTCTAAGAAGGGGAAGAAGATATTCCACACAACCTGCTTATTTTCAACTAACATGAGGATCTGGGAGGAGAAAAGGAAGGAAAGAGGGGAGTAGGGGAGAAATGTTTCCATTGCTGTTTTTTAAAGAAAACAAATACATACCTCTTCAGCCTCTTTAAAATTGCCTGTTGCAGCTTTGGCTTGGGCATAGTTGAAATTAAAAGTGTCATTGTTGTAGAAGTAACTCTGAAAAATAAGACTCATGGGTAAAGCTCAAACAAATAAAGCAAAACCCCCCTCCTCCCATGATATAATAACATTAAAAATACACCCTCACCCCCAATCTGAGTCCGACCATATAAAGACAATGGAAAGGAAAAAGAAAAACCCACATTAGGAACATACGGTATTTATAAACAGTGGGCAGAAAAATTATGGACTGGCTTTCCATCCTACATTCGTGACTACAAACACAGCTCAAACATTCCACAATATTAACTATGAGAGATCTGGAAAATGTTCCAAGTTCAAAATTGCAGTGGCAGCCTTTGTGGGTATAATTTTCACTTGGGGCATGTGAAGACATGCTGTGCTGCCATGGCCTCTTTCACCTCCCAAGCACTTATTTCACCACTAGGGTGGGTAAATAGGCAGTTGACTCCCTGAAGTCTTTAAGGAGATGAACACTTTTGTTTTTTCAAGACTTGTCAAGGTTCATCAAGAGATCTTGTGGACCTGGTTATGTGACAGATGCTAGTCTGACACACTGGATCGCATGATGGAGGTGGAGCACAGTACTAGGCTACAGCAGGCAGCACACCATGTAATAGGACTTTCTAAGCAAGCCTTGCTTACAGGTACCCTTCTCTCTAGTTAAGTGCAATACAAAGTTTTTCTCTCCCATAATATCAGACATGATACATCTAGTTTAGAACGCATCAGGCTGATCTAGCTGTATCTTGTTGAAAAGCTACCTGGGTCAAAGCAGAAACAGGCTGGCCTGATGTTTGGGTTTGACCTGAAGAACTGAGATTTTATCATGGTCAGATGTCCAGAGAGAAGTGTATAACTCAGATGTTCAAAAGTCAGCTGTGTTCTACATTCAGCACTGCCCCACACTGCTGCACCAGTAGAAATGGTAGAGATAAGGTAGAACACAACACTACAGTTACAAACATGGATGGGATTAATGATCCCTGTCCATTACTGGTGCTCTGCTTATGAAAGAACATGGGAAAAAAGGTAGGTACTGTAAGAAAAGCCCTCCTGGGTGCTCAACAGCAAGGTGTAGGGAAGAAGAAGTGTTTTTCCTTATATAATATTTATAAAGGAAACAGAACTTGAGTATGAAGATCAAATTTTTGTTTTGTTTCCTCATTAAAGACTGAGGAGCAGGTAAAAAGCATAGTTGGGACTGTACAAAAGACATGTGAAGCAATGGGCAAATCCCTTTCCCAGTGGTGTCTTATTTCATGATGTAGGGACACTGAGGAGCCCCTTCCCTTACCTGTCATAGGTAATCAACAAAGGGTGCTGATTTAGTCCACCCACATACATCAAGCTAGTGCCTTGAAATGAAAGGTGGGAGACTGCCACCCTTTCCAAATGTTTAGGTTTCACCACAATAGTCTGTGTTAGGGTCTACAGGCAGGCAAATATAGAAAACTGTCTGAGAGCATGAGGATGAACCATTTGGGTGAATTTTATGCTCAGTTTGTGCAAACATTGCAGTCCTCTTAGGGTGAACTAACGGGTTTCACCATATGAGGATTACAACACTTTACTGTATTCTTTCTCAATAGTTTGAAGTGAATCAGCACAAGTCCCAGGTTAAGCAAAGCTGGTGAGCCAGATGCACTTTTACTGTGTGAATCGTTTCTTCTGTTTAAATAGTCCCCATTGTATTTTTCAATAAAAATGGAAAAGAAACTCTGTCAGCAACCAAACTCAAAAAATCTGTCATTCTGTCCTGACTGTGTAAGGGCTAAAGAACACACCTACTGCAAAACTGAAAACAGTAGAAATTAACAATGTTCTGGGGTTTTTTTGTTGTGTTTTTTTTTCTTTCTTTCTTTTTTTTTAACCCATACTATATGTACCAGACTTCACTCTTTTGTGGTCTTTTCAAGGTCTTTAATCTTTTCATAAAACTAACTGTCCTCTGAGTGTTGTCCATTCCAATGAGATGCTCAGATACCCAGCTGAGCAATGAAGAATTCCCATTGTGGCCACAACTCAGCTGAGCCTGAATCAGGTTGTTTTCTCAGTTGATCTCTCACAGTGTTACAATGTCACCCTTGGGGTAGCTGGCAATACATTTAAAATAAGGAGTCCTCTGGGGATTCTCATGCCTAAAGTGGTTTTAACTGATCACGGATGAACACAGTGTTTCTTGAGAGAACATTACATAAATAATCTTCACAGAGTGCATGCTCCACTTTTAAGAGATGCAGAGATACTACTGAAGTTTATTCCTATGAATGAAACACAAAGGTAACTGTAAAGCCACCTACACCTTGCCTGTAACATGGTAAAGGAAGAATTACTTGCATCCCTGTGAGCTGAAGAGAAGGGAAATGACTTAAATAAATCTGGGCATGCTTATTCTCAGCTAAAAAATTATGAGAATGATCGATTACTTCAAAACGATCGTGCAAGATAAGCTGTAGGAGGGAGTAAAGTTTTGTCCCATATACCTTGAAGGTGGTTTGTAATCGCATTTAACTTTGACCTTCTCAGGTTAAAACTAGCTGTTTAAGAACCTTTTAATGGAAATGGAAAGAGCTGAGCATATCTGTGGGGTGATTCAGTGCACTGTAAATGTAGGAAATATACAGTATGAATTTTCTGGAAATTACTGTCTATACCCACTGGCTGTAAACTGAGACCAGATGATCAGTTCTAACTAGAAATAAGGCTTTTAGATGGCTCAAGTTAGGCAAAAAAATTCTCACCCTTAGTTTCCTTTTCTTAACTACATACACACGCTCCCGTTTGGGGTGGTAGTAGTATGACTCTTCATTCCACTCCACTGGAGCCATGCCAGCGGCTAGAGCCACTGGGATTTCCTCAAAGGTCTCTTTCCAGACAAAGTTTAAAAACATTACACCTTCATCATTTTTTCACTCATCAACTGCTTTTGGCACCATTACAACCATGTTTTTCTTTAGATCTCACCCTCCTTAGAACATTGTCATTCTGCTCATCTTGTGTATCTCCCAAATAATTTCTTTTAAGATTCTCATTCCTTTTCCTATCAAATATAGTTGTTAAAACTCTAGTTTCAAATCACTGGAACAAGACTGCAATCATTTAACCTACAATCACACTCCAGACCCTTCTTTTCTCACATCTGACTTATAACCGTGTATCTGTAAGTTATATCCATTTTATCCATTGAATACTGGTGATCTGATAATGCTGCATCACGTTGACTTCAAACTCCTTCTCTTAGTTTGAAAAAAGTAACATTTGTCTGCAGGGTACCACTCAGATAACTTCCACAAAAATAGTGTTCTTAAGTTACTGCTTTTGTAATATTGCCCTATTTTAGCCCTTCAGTGACTGGTTTCCCTGTAAGATATAAAAGTTATTATTTTCAGACTCCTTCATGTCCTATCTTCTTTATACACTCTTGTTCATTACAATGTTGTCTCCCAACAATTGACAATAATCTCCATCACTCATTTGGTAAGTCTTAAGAAAACATTTGGGGTTTTTTTTCCTCCATGCTGCCCACCCCATAAATATCCACAAATTTTTTTACTGTCTTCCTTTAATTATCTTCCTCATCTTCTATGATGCCACCAGAAAGCCTGATAATGGGTAAATTGCAAATGTGATGAGACCATCATGCCCACCATGCTGCATGAAGCTATTTTCTAAATTCCTTCTTTACATTTTGATCCATTTGCTGTGCTGACCACTTATGTCCCACTGTTGTTCCTGTTTTATTTTTACTGTTGTTTCTGTATCTTTTTATGTTCCAATTTTGTCTCACATAGTACAGTCTGTAAGTAATGATTCCATCCATTACAGTACTAGCAATACTAAATAATATACTAACCTTGATTGAGTTGAGGTAAATTAGGACATTAGGAAACTGTCTGAGAAGAAAGAAGCAGGAGGACATGCACTGTCTCCCTGGAATGGTATCTAAAATTCAAAAGAGAAATGCAAATTTGTAGAATTAAAAAAACACATGGTAATGGAAATCACTGCCAAGATTGCTGGCAACTATGAAAGCAGCTAGTTTCTAAAAATAGTGTAGCTTGCCTTTTCAGGCAAAGGACCATACTAGAGGTTAGAAAAAACTTTCAGTTCATCTTGACATCTCTCTCTACAGCATCCAATAACTATTGCAAGACTTTATTCAACAGCAAACTCTACAGAGACAAATGGTTTAAGTAACAAGCTTTTTCCATGACACAATTTATGTAGCATAATTTTACCATGAATTAATCTTACTCTTAGGAAATGGCACTTCATACAAACCTGAGCTTGTTATTCTAACCTCATTAGCCTTCTTTCTTTAAAATTATGCTTTTCAGTTATCCTGGACAAAGATGCTCTACATATTTTAATTTTAGTACAAGTAAGAGAGTAAACTTGATAACACTGAAAATATCATTATAAAAAAAGAATTAATATAGGAACAGGAAAATACTCAGTGATATCAGACAATATGGAAATCAATGCCCATGTTTTTGGAATTACCACATTGCTCACAAGTGGTAAAGCCATAAATAAGTCAGACACATCAGTTCAAATGAGTGTCATTAAATTTTGCTGCTATCTATGTCATCATAACTTTGCTGCAACCGTATTATGCTGTCATCTACTCTGACAGTGTAAGCTGTGTTACTGAAAAACTACTTCAAAGCTGTTTTAAAGATTCTGAAGTAAGCTTACTAGAACTAATTTTTGTTAGTCCCAACTAGAAGAGATGGCTGAACCCAAGCGCAGCTGGGAAGGCCTAACTGCAAGTGATTTCAAATCACTCTTATTTCTCTACATGAAATGATCATTAGAGAGCGTGTGCTCTGTGCAGTTTGGAAAGATGTCGAGAGATAAGATCCTAAGGCTACCAATATCCCTGAAGTAATCTGCTCCTGGATGTTAGTTACTATCAATACATCTGCACTAAAAATAACTTTTCTGCATATAGAAATTTCATGTAACTGAAGACTAATACTTTGACTCCATACCACCACACAAAGTAGAGGATTCCACTGGAAGACTGTATTTTCCCCTTTAAATAAGGTAGGGTAGTAATTATTCCTGGAAAGCACAATATAAGATCTCAAAATACATTTCAAAGGAAAGTGAAATATTCTCATTTTTTATCTTTTAACACTAGGAGATACTGAGCTTGAGTGTCCTGTCATTTCTGTATGGAGACAATCAATCCTTATCTATGTCTGAACCACACCATTCTGTTCTCCAAATTCAGAAAATTATTTGGTTATTTATGAAGTGTTCACTTGTGAGCAAAACTGGCCTGTATATTTACACGTCCTTTCTTACATGCATGGATACTTTTCATGACAAATATATGCCTCTACAGGACAATAACAGAAACAGTTTTACAACAACAAAAAAAAAAAGTGAAGAAAACACTGAGTAATGAAACTGAAAGTAACTCAAAAAAGCTCATTTTCTCTGACATTAAATTTTTAAGGTTCATAAACTCACAATTTATTTTAAACAAAATTTTAAAAATGCAAAACATGCAAAGAAGAATTAAAACTAAGGATAAGGATACATTTTTAGTAAAAATGAATCACAGTAACAAAATATTAGAAACACAATTTTCCCATATATGATTTGAGGGTTTCTAAGTTTTAGCATTTATTCTTTTGTCCACATTTTGGCAGAAAATTTTATTATCCCAGCATACCACCCTCTATATACTTTTAGTAACAGATTTTGTTGAAAAAAACAAACAAATAAAACTTCTGAGTATCTTATACAACTCAGCAATGACTACTACTAGTGACTGAAAAACTAGTTTTACAGTTCTAATGCACCGCAGGTGACTCATGCAGGAAGAGGAAAAATTTGCCATTTAAAATAATTACTCAGGGTGACCTAAGAGTACCTCAAAGAAAAGACCACATGAAGTCCAGAAGAAATGTTTCATTCCTCCCACTCAATATCAGATATGCCTGACTTGGTCCTAAAGGAGGACCACTGAAAACAAAAGGGCTCCTCATCATGCTTGTAGTGGTTTTGGAATAGTTTGTAACACTTATGTTAAGCACCAGAAGGACTGCATTTAATGGAAATATTAACGTTAATTTACTTTTACTGATGTTCCTCTTATCCCATTTCCTTCTTAACTTATCTTAAAAATCTGATCTGTTTAATTTTCCACTCAGTTGAGACCCTGGTAGAAGAGCATGAGAACTAACTATAAAAATCTAGTTATATCCTCCTTCGTAATGTCAGTTCCATTTCACATCATTAGGATTAAGAATTTCTACTAAGCTTAAAAAAACCCCAGTAACCAGGTTGCTGTTCTGGGTGTTATTTATTGCTGCTAGAGGATGAATATTGACTCCTACATTGTAAGTGCTTCCTGGATTTTTTTTTAGTTTTTGTTTTGGGTGACCCTACTCCCATTAAAGTTCATAACATCAGTCCTGGGACAAAATCTGTACATTTATTGGAAAGGACTTTAACTCAGGTTGCTCTATGTTCCTTCAACCTCCAAGTCAGAGATTAATTAAAAAAGCAAAGGCCTTAACTGATGATTCCAAATGACTTTACAAATAAATGATACTATACTTCCTAAATTGTACGTTGCTGCCTTTTTCTTAATGCAGTCATGGGATTTCTACAGCTAACAAAAGCAAGTCAGAAAAAATATTTCACATGTTAATTTTAATCCATTATTTTTTGATAATCCACATTATCAGCCTGTGGTGACTGTTGTCGTTTAACACCAGCTGGCAACTAAGTACCACTCAGCTACTTGTTCGTTCCATCCCCTCCCCCTAAAAAAAAAAGTAAAACCTGTAGGTTGAGATAAGAACAGTTTATTAATTGAATTGAAACAAAATATTATTATTATTATTATTATTATTATTATTATTATTATTAATAGTAGTAATGAAAATGAGAGAGAAAAGAGAGGGAGGGGAGAGAGAGAGAGAGACAGGGCGAGAAAGGGGAGGGGAGAGAGAGAGAGAGAAGAGTAAAACTCCAGAAAAACAATACAATTGCTCACCATCCATTTACCAATGCCCAGCCCACCCCTGAGCCACAATTATAGCTCCTCCCAGTCAACTCCCCCCAGTTTAGGTACTGGACATGATGTTCTACGGTATGGAATAATCTTTCAGCTCATTCAGAGCAGCTGTCCTGGCCATGCTCCTTCACAACTTCTTGTTCAGCTCCTCACTGGCAGAGTAGGGGAAATAGAAGAGTCCTTGACTTTGGGTAAGCACGACTTAGCAACAAGTAAAACACCTTTATCACCGTTATTTTCATACTAAATTCAAAATACAGCACCGTACCAGCCTCTAAGAAGAAAATTAACTCCATCCCAGGTAAAATAGGACATAGGCCCAGTTGCAAGGAAAGGATTTCCTCACTCTGGCAAGCCCAAACCTACTTCTGTATTATAAGTCTGGAAAGCAGTTAACTTGATAAAGATCTTCAAAGACAATCTAGCTCCTTGCAAGGACTGGCCGAGTGGGAAGTGCTGAAGCATGACTTACATGCGTGAACAGCATGGCTGGCTGCTTGGGAAAAGCCCAAGTATACAAACAGCAAGAATTCTGTTCTCCATTCTAAATCCAGCAAAATGAAGGGAGCAGATAAAAAATGCTCACAAGTATACAACATAGGAGCTAATATGCTAAGTTACCTATGACATAAAAATTATCATATTGGATCCAAAGCTTGTCTAGTTCAGAAGCTTGCTGAGTAAGAATATACTGCTATAGAAAGAATATATTCTGATTTCACATATAATAAATACTGGGGCACATAATGTTACTTCCTCTGAAGCTTCTCCTAGCTTCCAACAATCTGCACCGAGGACTTCATCACTGAAAAATTTGTGTTAAATAGCTAATAGACTTATAATCTAAAAATTTCTTTTTATCTTCTGGTTCTCACAAGTTTCTCTATCAAATAAGTTGCGTTATGTGAAAAAGTAATTCATGCTGTTTGTTTTAATTGTCTTGTATGATAGTTTATGTCAATGCTCCTTGGGTTTTGTATTGTACAGTAAATAATTCTTTTTTATTCCTCTTTTCCTTGTCATTTATGATGCACATAAACAAACTCAGTCATCACTTTTCAGCCCATGTATCCTTCTTTATTTAATCTCTCCTTGTTTGAGAAGCTATCCCCTTTCTCTGATCACCCTTGCTGTCTTTATTGTATCCTTTCTTGTTCTACCGCTTTTTTAAGAAATGTAAGAACCAGAGCTGCAAACAGTATTCAAGGAAAAGAATCACATAGGTATACAATGACACAGTAATTATTTTTGTTTTGTTCTCTCTTTTCTCATCAATTCCTAAGATTCTCTTCAACTTTTCTGATAATTTTGCTAAATTTAATTTGCATATTATTACCCAGTCTTATGTAGTCTCTCATATCTTTCATCATTGTGGAAGCTTTTATTTTTACTACTATGGGTAATTTTGTACCATTGGCAAACCTAGTCATGTCATTATTTGTATCCTAGAGCTCATTAATTATGAATACGAGCCCTTTCTTTAGAGAAACAAAGGGTTCTTTCAAATGTTCAAATCAGATGTATTTCATCCTTTTCATTGCAACTTCGCTCTAATTTTTTGTCAGAAATGAGAAAGGTTATTATGTAGGTTCTTTTCTTGAAATTAGTTCTGTGGAAAGTTTTTTGAGGTATTTGCTAACACGTGGATTTAGAATTTGATTATACTCCGATGACTGTAGCAGAATTGGAGTTTCATTGTAAAATTTCAAATCTGGTTCTATGTAATCTCTATATTGGTCCATAGTTACCTGCCCACTTGTGCCTTCTCTGAGCAAAATGGAAACACTTCAAAACTTCATGCTGTTTATCATGCCATGTCACTGCATTTATTAGGTCAAAATGGCCAGAACAGAAGTCTCTAACTATTATTTTATTATCTTTCTATATAAAATCTCTAAACCTTTTTAACATGTCAGTCACTGTTCCCATCCAGGTTGTCTGGTGAATAATATGGTGAGTTGCCTATCTAAACATATATTTTAAAAGAGTATTATTTCACTCACTGATAATTATTTTTTCCACCCGTCAACCATAGGAAGGTTGAAGTCTCAGCCCTTCCATCTTAGTTTGCATATGGGTTTAAAAGTATTTCACAGTGAAATTCAGACCTTTGTCTTCCTAACAATTTCAATTTTGGTTTTGGGCTACATCTTCACTACAAATCCTTTCAGGATATGTTTTCTCAGACTATCTCTGTATTATTTTTATCCATGTATGCTGTGGTCGTTCATTACACCTGCATGATCGTAACAGGCATTAAGAATCCACCACCACTGTATCAGTCCCTCGTGATTTTACTGGTATGACAAACCCAGGGAGCTATATTCCTACTAACCGAGTCCTCCACTACTACAGTTCATATTGTTCCTTCCTGTTATCTGCGATCCCAGCTCTGAAGGGATAGCCTCAATGCAAAGGGAACAAACTAGGGAAATCTCACCTATGGAACTATTTCCAACATAAAGCTCTCTGCTGCATGTGGCACGGAACAGAATGACTCAACAGTATTTCTGAAAGTTTCATCAGTGCTGCCGCTCTCTTGAGCTCCTTCTCTTTAGTCACCATGGACACAGGAGACAGCTTTCTGTCTCTGAGGACCATGAGCTGTCTGCACCATAAATATGCACAAGTTCCCCACCTAAAGAAACAGTACTAAGTGACAGTGCCTACAAAGGAAACTGGGAAGCCCTACTTCATCTGAATTTCTGTGTTATAACAACTGGCTTTTTTTATTTGGGGATTTTTGACTTTGGCAAAGAAAAGGGAAGATAAGGTCTTGGTTCGGTCTATTACTGAATAAGTAAAAGTAAATATTGAAAATACGCTGATTTTTTTCTTGGGTTTTATCAGGTGGTTTTTTTTCATTCAAGCAAGGAGTTAGTCCCAGAGCCTCCATTTCTGTCTGTAGGCAAAGTCCTCCTTACATTTTTATCACGCTCAGTTTCAGTGCACACTCCATGTTAGGACTCTGTGTACTTGATAGGCTTTCATGAGTGGTCCTAGATTTGTACCTGTGAGTCTCTGTACCTGTGAAGTTTCAGCCACACAGTTCATCTAATTAATTAGGCTGTTATCTTCTGTTTCAATAATGGGTATTGTTAGTCAAAGGCAAACCACAGAGTCTCTCAGTAAAGACGAAGAGTTTGCAGTACAGCCTCTTTTCCAGCCAAAGTCATACAGTAAGGCTTGGAACAAAATGAGCCTTCTAATTTAAACTTCCAAATTTGTTTTACACTTCCTGATACCCATCCTGTAAGAACAAATACAATAGTCCTGCCAACAGTCAGGGGTTAGACACGGATAGGGTAGTATATATTTGGATATTTTAAGATGGATTACATAATGGAGAAAGAATATTTCAAACATACCACATTCGCTGGCTGATTCCCCAACCAACTGGAAGAACTTCTGAGCAATTTTCAGATGATCTCTCTGGAAGAGGAAAAAAAAAAATAAACCCAACATGGCTTCCAGAGTTGATGCTACAATACACAATGAAAATATGCTCTAAGGAACTGATGGGGAGCAACTAACAGACAAACCAGGGCTGAAGGAAAAACAGAAAAGGTAAATGTGCCACTGTATATGCCTAGATACACAAGAATACTGTAGAAAGCAAAGTTTTTTTGGAAACAGGATAGAGAAGCCAAATTAAGTTTGATTTACTGTCAAGACCAGCAATGGAAATTTGCATTTTACTCATTCTGGACTGACTACTGTGTGGAAGGAGGTTGAGAGACTCAGAGATTCTGCAATCTAAATGAGAAATGACTGTCTCATTCAGTCCATTCTAGTCTCTACAAATGTGGTCCTATTCTGTTGTTGGAGAAGCTGGAGAACTTCTTGGGCTTCACTTACTGAGCCAAGTTCTTGTCCAAGTGCTGCATTTACGACTCCTTTGAGGATGTACTCCTGAAAAAAAATTGTGAAAAGCATCAGAGAAGACAAGGTAAAGATTTCATAAGACACATAAAAGCCTATGTGTACATTATTTTCTTCATAAATTTAACTCTATCCCAGCTCAGTTGAGTAGGTAGCTGGTTACTATGATAACACTTAATAACAGTAGTACTGATTTAGCCCCCCAAAATGCATTCTACTTGCTAGGTAGTCACTTCTGCTAAATATATGGGATGCAAAAGAGTACTGTGTTTTCTGATAAGTCTTATGGTCAAAGACAAGGCACCAGAAGGAACATGATAACATCCTTTCATGCCCCTTTCACCATCATATGACCAATAAGTACAATCTTGTTATACTAAAGCACAGATCCCATTTCAAATATGCACATAGGTTAACCACAACTACCAACATCCTGGCTGAGCAAGATTTTCTCAGCATGTAACAGACTCTTTTGTCTTATACAAATCTTAAAATTAAGAATTATAGCCATAAACCTGTTTTAGTAGGTGTTCCTGATGAACCTGGACAGCCCTGTCACAGAGGTAAACACAGAAAAAGAGAAAGACGCATCTACACAGACCAACAATAGAATGCAAGGAAACAATTTTAGAGTACTAGCCAGGATGCTAAGTAATCATTTCAGCACACCAACTCTCTTATAGGTGCCAAATTATTATCCTACAGGCATTGTGGTGAAGAATTTGCGAAGTACTCAAGGAGGTTATTCAAGCAGTTTTGCAAGTCTTAGCAGGGAGATCCTTACAAGTGTAAGTGAAAAATGGAAAAAGAAGTAGAAAGATTCTCATTTAAAAATGTGATAAAGAATTATTAGACATGTATATGGGGAAAACAGAGGTTAAAGGACCACTGGCTGCAGAAAACTGTTCAAGTAAGTCTTGCCATACTGAAAAAGGCAAGAAATGTAAAGCAACATCAGAAGACCCTCCTCAGCACAGAACCACTAGATCTGTGTTCTTGAGGTTTTCCTTTTCCCTCCCTCCATATAATTCCTCACACAGACTCATGAAAGGTCCCTTTCATGCCCAGCTATGTGACCTTTGGAAAATAAACTGCGAAGAGGAATAAGTCAGAGACTAAAGCTGCTGGAATAACCACAAAAGAAAATTACAGTAGCAGCCAAGGGACACTGCAATTTTCACTCATGGCAGCCAAAGTGTGATGGGATTAGAGAATACCATTTATATAAACTGTTCCATCTAATCTAGCTCATTTTTATTGAAATGGCTTCAGGACAAACCATATGAGCACCTGAGCTAGCAGATCTGAGGGATGGTAACCATCACCGGGGTAGAAGTGACAAGTAGCTGTAGTTGGAAGAAGGCTTTTATCTATGCTTTAATTGTTAGCTCCCCAAAAAGCTGCACACAACATAGCTATATTCTAAGCTGACCCCAGGTGGTATAGTAATAAACAGGCTAAGTACTCATATATGCACATATATAATACTTTATGCATGCATATTAAATCTTTTGTTCATGAAGGAATGGAAAACACAAAAGTTTTAGGAGTGGAAATGGAGCAAGCTGTCCTCAGGATACCAGTTTTGTATGTGGCAGATTTGATATCAATTTATAACATCTATGTGCCATGACATCAGTTTCCAATTACCTGTGGAGCTGAAGGTTCCAGGTCCTTAATCAGGTTATAAGCCTCCTGCACATCATCTGAAATGCCAAACATCAGGATGCATGACAACCCATAGCACACTGTATTAGAACAAGTCAGTCATCCTCTACAACATTCCCCAATAGTCATAGACTAAGAAATAAACCATTTAGACAGGAGGAGGAAGGTAACTATAAATCATTGTGAATTTCTATCACAATGGTGACGGTTTTCTAGAACTTAAATAACAAACATGGAGTGAGTAATAGCTTCTTTATTATTACAGTTTTCCAAGTAAAGATGATTTGGCCCCCTTGTTCATAACCCAGTGGCTGCCTTTTCAACAGCACAAGGTCAAAATCGTAAATCCATCATCTTCCTTTATTTTCTTTTCTCATATTGATTTACCCCTCAAGGAGGATAGGGTAATATGATGCTGTAGGTAAACTTCAACTTTTCCTTATCAATATTTCAATATCTGTCCAGCAGCTCTTACCTGATCCTAATTCTAACAAGGAAAGCACTACTAGTATAGAAGTTTTAATGTGAAGTTTGAAATCAATAAGCAACTTCCTTCCCACGCAAGAATTATATAAACTGAAAAGATCCTAAATCTTACCTAAATAAAAAAAAAAAAAAAAGGATGTTGGTAGATCTATGCTTGGCTTTGTAAACCAATCTAGTGAAGATGCTCTCTTACTAGCAAAATTTTGTTAACACAGCATTATACCAGCTGCCCATAAAAACAGGCCTTATCAAACAAAACCTTTTTTGCTAGTATATACCATTCATTCAACCACTTTTTGGCTAACTCAGACCACCACCACCACAAAAAGTATGACAGCGGCCCTTCTTTTCATCAGTGGAGACCTTCAACACAGAACTATGCTCTTCAGGCTCCAAGAGAAGCCTCTAGCAAATCTCATGGGAGCAGATCATAAACAGATACCAACAGGCCCCAAACCTTGCTAAAAGTCACTACTCCGAAGAACTGATAAAAACAGGAGAAAAGTAACGGCTCTGAAAAATTCAGATATAATTCAAAGAATCTGACAAACAAAGGAGAGATACTAGTACAAAATCCTTTCCAACTGATTCTGGCTACCTACCTGCATTCCTTAAGGGTTGTAAAGTAGATTTTTAATGCAACGTCTTGTTCACAAACTGTAGCCTTGTTCACAGTCACTTTGGCTCATATCCTGTTTGTGCTATATTTACAGAAATAGTTGTCCTTGCCTTCAGAGGACATATGCCTACTATTCTCACACATTAGGCAGAGGAGAGGTCATCTCACTAGAAACAGTTAAACACCACTGTCCCCAAAGCCATCTCCTGCAACCCAAGAACCTGCAATATTTTGATAACATAGGTTTATTTGACTGCACACAACTGAAGCCCTTCTCTGCAAGCCATGGAAACTCTTACTTCACTATTTTCTGGAGAAAAAGAAAATTAAATACATTACATTTTCCTGCAAAGAAAAAAAGCATTTCATTGAATA
>NW_020955708.1:142424-144901 GCF_003031625.1 Empidonax traillii
AAGCCATCTCCTGCAACCCAAGAACCTGCAATATTTTGATAACATAGGTTTATTTGACTGCACACAACTGAAGCCCTTCTCTGCAAGCCATGGAAACTCTTACTTCACTATTTTCTGGAGAAAAAGAAAATTAAATACATTACATTTTCCTGCAAAGAAAAAAAGCATTTCATTGAATAGTCAGTTGAGATAAGATGAATTAATGTCATCTCCGAAGGTATGAAAAAGTCAGAGGAAAGTGCATTTACCTTGCCGGAGATAGTAAATCACAAGATTCAGTCTTGCCTCAGGAATAACATCAACCAGTGGAGGCAGGACCTGCAAAGCCCCCTCTCCTCCTCGGAAAACCACCTGCAGAGAAAAGCAGCATATTGATAACCGTGTATCAAAATCTCTTCAATGATATCTTAATTCAAGGAAATTAATCCTTAAATTCCTATATTAACAGTAGGAAAAGGTCAGTGGCTCACGCATTAGCATAATCCCTGCTTTAATATAGCTATAGAATTACCAAGTGTGACAGTCTTTATTCAGAAGAATATAAAGTACTTAATCCATCAGTAAAGATTAATTTATTTCAACTTTTAGCAGCTCAAAATTGTATCACAGATTTAAAAGATTAATATTGTCTGAAACAAGAGTGAACACATACAAAATTACAATTTGCTTATGATTTTTTTATATGAAAAAATTAGACTAACAACTCTACATTTATTTAGAAAAATGCTAAAATAGTCAGGAGCAGTTGATTATACTTCAGTTTCACATGATGGTTCTTCCACAAAATCTAACACAGTTATTCAATAAACCAGTGGCAAAAAGACCAGCATACAAAATAAAGAATGTTAACTGACAAAAGTCCAGTTTGAAAACAGTTTTAACTCTTGGGGAAAGAAGCGTTAGCTTGTTATGACTGCTCTTGAAAAACGACAAAGCAAGCAACTGCCCATCATTAAATAGGAGCAATCTACTGTTACCAGTTGTACAGCAAAGTAATAATACCACTGAAGGGAAAATTAACTAGTGATTAGTGACTCTTCTTCTGCAGAATACACAAGTATTTTGGCTTTTACAAGCAGCTTTTTTCCTAGAACTCTTTATTTAGTACTTTTTGGATGAAGGTCATTTTCACTAGTTATCTTAATTCCACTCACGTTGTTGTGGTACTAAATAAAGAGTTCAGGGTCAAACATTCTGACTTGTTTCTACAGTTGCCTTACTGAGTGGGCTCCACAAAATATCTTGCAAAGGTATTCTTACACAACATACGTTATTTTAATATGCCTTCAGGTCTACAATCAACAGCATTATTATTTTCCTTGACACAGTCTCAAACTGTCAGGGAAAAATTCCAGGGGAAAAATGAATACACTAGACGGCACATTCATTATACAGGTAGGATTCCTGGAATGGGACTTGCATGGAAGAAAAATTCTATTAGGTCTGCAATTACCAAAATACTCCATTTTATGAATCATCATGAAAAGCTCTACAAATGAGTGCTGCTCATATTAAATCCCAGAAATGCATTACTTACCAGATTGTGCTTAATGAGCTCCTTGCCAAATTCAAAAGATGATGAGGCATTGTCAGTCAAGTTCTTGAGCTCTGCCTGGAATTACATATATTCCAGAATTTTAACATAAAACCACAGAAGCCTAAATGGAGCTTCAAATGAGCTCCAAAGCTGACAGAAATATATCTCCACCAGCACTGCGTCACTGGAAGATTTGGCTTTCCCACTTCTTTGTGATAATTTTAGAAACTGGATAATACGTACAAACACAAGATCAAAAGTGAACTGGGAAAATAGTAAGACCACTGTGTACACATAAGGATGGATGGGTTAATACCAGGGAAACTGAAATGGGTGACATTCCGAAAAGAAGGATGCAATGACAAGATAAAGGCCATTAAAACATTACTGATTAAGACAGATAAGAAGAAAAAGAAACATGTATGGATTCTTAAACTAAAATAAAGGTGAATTGAGGGACTGTCCAACAGATACCTCAGCAGCCTTCCCATTGTAAAGTCGGAAATGGTTACAAGCCTTAAGGTTAAGAGCAATGGTGCTGTCAGGAACTTGCTGAAGATAAACTGCTAGCACTTCCTGTGATATATCATAGTAATCCAGTTTGTAATAGCATAGGGCAACATATACATTCAGAGCCAGGTATTCCCTGCAGGAAAGAGGATTAAAGAGAACATTTAAATCCCAGCAGATAGTTTAACATTTCCCATTACAGAGCATTAAAACCAGTAATAAAGCTCTCACATGTCTACGTGTATTTTACAAGTACATAAAACCGGGGTTTCTGAGAAATGCTTAGAGCTTCTCTAGTTTGTTAGCTAAGACTGCACACATCCAGATTCACTTTTTTTTTTTTTTTTCCACAGCAGCTACTGCAGTTTTTAAATATTATCTACAAAACTTTGCAAATCTGGGAAACGGTAGCAACTGCAAACCAAGGAAA